>NW_027222283.1:0-39481 GCF_041296265.1 Equus caballus
TTTCGGGTCTGACATTCAAGTGAAAGCCGAGGGAGGAGGCTGCAGTTCCCCGAGAGCGAGCATAGCGGGGACCCTGCGTCCCTGTCAGCGCACCTTCCCGCTGCGCGAAGGTCCGAAGCGTGTGGGCGGGGCCGCAGGAGTTCTCCCAGGAGGGTGTCCCCGTCGCTGTCCGCAGTCCACCGCCGGAGGGGGGGGGCGGGGCAACGGCCGGGCAGCGTCTGGGCGGCGGCGCGCGCGCGCGAGGAGAGGAGAGGAGAGGAGCGCGCGGCTGCTGGGCCGCCGTCCTGGGAGGCGTGGGAGGCGTCGGCGAGCCGCGCCTGCCTGCCCAGAGCCGAGCCAGGCGGAGTCCGGCCGCGCTGTGCTGCTCTCTCCCGGGCCGGGCTCGTCCGTTCCCCCGGCGTCCGTGGACGCCGCTCCGCGTCCCCGCTGGGCACAGCAGCCCGGGCCCCTCCACAGCCACGGCCGCTAGCCTGAGGAGGCCGTCCTTCAGCTCCCGCTCTTCCTGCTCGCCGGACACGGAGGACCAGGGCGCCTGCGAAGAGGATTCCATCTGAGAGAGGTACCTGGGGGGCGTGGGCCTGGGGGCTGGTGGGAGGCGAGCGTGTCCCTGAGGAATAGGCTTGTGCGCCAAGAGGTGCCCGTCAGGTCGCGGGACAGCTGTGCGGCGCGGGGAGCGAGGGGGGTCTCTTTCGTGCGCTTGAGGCGTTCGTGGAATGGGCGGTGTGTGCCGGGCACGGGGCCAGCCTGGGCGTGCGGTGCCCGGGAGTCGGGCGCTGAAGCGCCACCCGTGGTCTCGGCTTCTTGGAAGGACAGACGCGAAGTCGATAAGGACACTGGTCTCGAGGCGTTCTGAGGAGTGCGGGTCTCCCTCTTTTCGAGGCTACGTTCCGTTGGGGTTTTCACGAAGCCTGTTGTGGGCCTGAA
Organism: Equus caballus; assembly: GCF_041296265.1. NCBI lineage: Eukaryota > Metazoa > Chordata > Mammalia > Perissodactyla > Equidae > Equus > Equus caballus. The sequence goes on from NW_027222283.1 coordinate 925, forward strand.
GCTCAGGCCGGTTCAGGGGAAGTGGCCTGTCGAGGGCCACGTAATATTTGTGTGCAGAGGCCAGTGCTTTCCAAAGCCCTTGACTGTGCAGAAGTCTACCTGTTAGGGGTGCAGTGGGGGCTGTCCGGGGAGCGTTGTGAGCACAGGTATGTGCCCCACACTTGAAAGTCTGGCAAAGAAAGCGTGAGGCTGGAGGGTGCTCCGTTCGTTCCCTCCTTGCACAGAAAGTCTGGAGAGTTGACTTTGGGACAAGTCCTTCCTTTCCTCTGGTCGGTGCGTGTTTGGTGGCCTGGACACTTGGTGAGCAAGACTGACAGGGTGTTTGACGTACTGGACCTCACAGCCTGGTTGGAAAGGACAGACAGGCAGCAACCAATTACCTAGGAGATACGTAAAGGCACTTTCGTGTTGAGTGTTGAGAAATACGGCATTTTACTGTTAGACTTTGTGACTTAGGCAGTGATGTTGAAGCTGAGAGCAGAGGCCTAAAAGACAAGGAGGACTTGTGCGGGAGAGTGTTGGGACAGGGCAAGGGAGGAGGATGGCCTGTCAGAGGAGCTGAAAGAATGCCCTGGAGACTGGGGCCGCCGCGTAGGGACTGTAGGGTGGGGAAGACAAAACTTTTCCATTGAGGCTGGCCCTTTCTCTAGGTTTTTGGAGACTAAGCGTGGTGATTCAGAACGTGGCCTCTGGAGCCAGACTCTGTCAAATGGGTCCTGGCTCTGCCACCTACGGGCTGTGTGAACTTGGGCAAGTTACTGTGCCATTCTGTGTGTCAGTTTCCTGATCTGTAAAACGGGGATGGTTATCATACACACTCCATAGGTGAGTGTAAAGGTGAGAGGATATTTCATATCCGTAGAGTACTTAGAGCAGTGTCTGGCCTTTAGTAGGCGTTAGTAGTGGTTGATTAAAGAAATGGGTAAATGCATACCTAAGTATGAAAGGCTTGGAGGCTGTCCCTGGTGAAACGTGTGAACTTGAATGGATTACACCCAACTTTGTTTTGTTTCCTTTGCAGCTTGCAGTTGCTACTGACCGCATCTGCAGCACTGTGGAATTAGAAATAATCTCCCTCGACGAGGCTGCTCTTAGTAAAACCACCTAATGCTGTCCAAATTATCCCAGGGAAATAAAAGCCAGTAGTATAGTAGGGTTAGGCTTATTTAATATGTATTCTTTATATTGGTTTGTTTAGTGTTTGTTGGTAACCTTTTTTTTTTTTTTTTTTTTTGTCAAAGCTGCTCGGTTAAAAAAAGCAGATTAGCTATGAAAGGGTTCAGACCCAGGGAAAAGTAGAGAGTCGTGTAAGCAGAGCACGCCTTTCCTTGACTCTCTGTCGAGAGCTTTTGTGATTCCAGCTGCTCTCTGCCTCAGACGAGGTGCCCTCTGCGTGTGCAGTCATCTAAACAGTGCAGGGTCTGGGACCGTGGAGAATCCAAGGCAGTATAGTCATGCTTTGCTTAACGGTGGGGATAAGTTCTGAGGAGTGTGTCATGGTCAGGCAATCTCGAGACTGTGCCGACACCACGGAGTTCCTAAACCTGGATGGCAGAGCCTCCTACACACCTAGGCCATGTGGGACTAATCTGATGGGACCCCCGTTGTTGACTGAAACGTCCCGATGTAGGGCATGACTGTACTTCCCAACTCCAAGGGCACGGAAGTGTAGCCTGTGGGGCTTTGGAAAAGAACAGAGACGCTCAAGGCCTAGTCTGGACCCACTGACTCAGAATCTACTGGGATAGTTCCCGGCTTTAAAGACCAGACGTAGTCCGCCTCTGCAGACATCTCATCAACGGTTTTTCACGCTGGGCTTTCCCTCATCTGAGAAAACAGGCCAAGAGATTGTGAGGCTCCATAGTTAGTGTTTTAATACATTTGGCGGGACTCAGTGTTTTTCACGTTCTGTGATACTGGGATCTGCATCTGCACTGTAATGTGTTAAACCTTGAAATCTTGTCCAAAAGTCATGTCATTACCTAGAGAATCCTTCTGTGAATTCCAGGCAGATTGCCATCTTTCTGCTTCCGCCTCCTCACCTTGACAATGGGGAGAATAACGGTAACCTACCTTTTGGATGTGAGGATTAAATGAGACAGTTGGTGCAAAGCAGTCGGCACAGGATCTGGCACAAAGTGCAGCCTTCAATCAATTATGATGACAGTAGTTTTGATTTCCCTCCAGTCGGAATATAGTTGAGTTGAAGTTAGTGGCTGTGTCACAGCTGTGTCTCAGGCTGGTGTCTGCCGCCCTGAGCTAAGCCATAAAATTCCCTGGAATAACTTTTCAAAAGCCTGTTAGCCTCTTGAGGCTCCTACACTTTTTTATTTTATTTTATTTTATTTTATTTTATTTTATTTTATTTTATTGCAGTAACAGTGGATCCTAAGATGATATAGCTTTCAGATGTACGTTGTAATATATTTTGAATTCTGTGTGTAGATTACATCGTGTTCACCACCCGAAAACTAATGATAGTCCGTCACCTCACATGTGAGCCTCATCGCCCCTTTGGCTCTCTCCCCTCCCCCCTCCCCCTATGGTAACCACCAATGCAATCTCCTTTGCTCTGTGCGCGTTTGTCGTTGTTTTTATCTTCTCCTTATGAGTGAGATCACACGGTGTTTGACTTTGTCCCTCTGATTTATTTCACTTCACATAATACCCTCAAGGTCCATCGAAGTTGTCACAAATGGGCGGATCTCATCATTTCTTAGGGCCGAGTGGCATTCCATTGTGTATACATACCACATCTTCTTTATCCATTCTTCCCTTGATGGGCACCTAGGTTGCTTCCAAGTTTTGGCTGTTGTGAATAATGCTGCAGTGAACCCAGGGGTGCATGTGTCTTTCTGCATTGGTGTTTTCAAGTTCTTTGGATGAATAGCCAGCAGTGGGCTAGCTGGATCCTACATATGGTAGATGTGTTCTTAGTTTTCTGAGGATACTCCATACTGCTTTCCATAGTGGCTGCACCAGTCTGCCCTCCCACCAGCAGTGCAGGAGAGTTCCCTTCTCTGCACATCCTCTCCGACACTTGTCTCTTGTCTTGTTAATTAGAGCCATTCTGACCAGAGTAAGGTGACATCTCCTTGTAGTTGTGATTTGCATTTCTCTGATCGCTAAGGATGTTGAGTCCCTTTCCATATGCCTGTTGGCCATCCGTATACCTTCTTTGGAGAAATCACTGCTCAGATCTTTTGCCCGCCTTTTCAATTGGGTTGTTGATTTTTTTTGCTGTTGAGATGTATGAGTTCTTTCTGTGTTTTGGATATTAACCCCTTATCCGATATACGGTTTGCAAGAATCTTCTCCCAGTTGTTAGGTTGTGTTTTGGTTTTGTGGATGGTTTCCTTTGCGGTGCAGAGGATGTTTTTTGACTTTGATGTAGTCCCGTTTGTTCATTTTGTATTTTGTTTCCCTTGCCCAGTCAGACGTGGTACTTGAAAATAGGCTGCTAAGACTGATGTCAAAGAGCACACTGCCTATGTTTGCTTGTAGACGTTGCATGGTTTCGGGTCTGACATTCAAGTGAAAGCCGAGGGAGGAGGCTGCAGTTCCCCGAGAGCGAGCGTAGCGGGGACCCTGCGTCCCTGTCAGCGCACCTTCCCGCTGCGCGAAGGTCCGAAGCGTGTGGGCGGGGCCGCAGGAGTTCTCCCAGGAGGGTGTCCCCGTCGCTGTCCGCAGTCCACCGCCCGAGGGGGGGGCGGGGCAACGGCCGGGCAGCGTCTGGGCGGCGGCGCGCGTGCGCGAGGAGAGGAGAGGAGAGGAGCGCGCGGCTGCTGGGCCGCCGTCCTGGGAGGCGTGGGAGGCGTCGGCGAGCCGCGCCTGCCTGCCCAGAGCCGAGCCCGGCGGAGTCCGGCCGCGCTGTGCTGCTCTCTCCCGGGCCGGGCTCGTCCGTTCCCCCGGCGTCCGTGGACGCCGCTCCGCGTCCCCGCTGGGCACAGCAGCCCGGGCCCTCCACAGCCACGGCCGCTAGCCTGAGGAGGCCGTCCTTCAGCTCCCGCTCTTCCTGCTCGCCGGACACGGAGGACCAGGGCCCCTGCGAAGAGGATTCCATCTGAGAGAGGTACCTGGGGGGCGTGGGCCTGGGGGCTGGTGGGAGGCGAGCGTGTCCCCGAGGAATAGGCTTGTGCGCCAAGAGGTGCCCGTCAGGTCGCGGGACAGCTGTGCGGCGCGGGGAGCGAGGGGGGTCTCTTCGTGCGCTTGAGGCGTTCGTGGAACGGGCGGTGTGTGCCGGGCACGGGGCCAGCCTGGGCGTGCGGTGCCCGGGAGTCGGGCGCTGAAGCGCCACCCGTGGTCTCGGCTTCTTGGAAGGACAGACGCGAAGTCGATAAGGACACTGGTCTCGAGGCGTTCTGAGGAGTGCGGGTCTCCCTCTTTTCGAGGCTACGTTCCGTTGGGGTTTTCACGAAGCCTGTTGTGGGCCTGAAGCTCAGGCCGGTTCAGGGGAAGTGGCCTGTCGAGGGCCACGTAATATTTGTGTGCAGAGGCCAGTGCTTTCCAAAGCCCTTGACTGTGCAGAAGTCTACCTGTTAGGGGTGCAGTGGGGGCTGTCCGGGGAGCGTTGTGAGCACAGGTATGTGCCCCACACTTGAAAGTCTGGCAAAGAAAGCGTGAGGCTGGAGGGTGCTCCGTTCGTTCCCTCCTTGCACAGAAAGTCTGGAGAGTTGACTTTGGGACAAGTCCTTCCTTTCCTCTGGTCGGTGCGTGTTCGGTGGCCTGGACACTTGGTGAGCAAGACTGACAGGGTGTTTGACGTACTGGACCTCACAGCCTGGTTGGAAAGGACAGACAGGCAGCAACCAATTACCTAGGAGATACGTAAAGGCACTTTCGTGTTGAGTGTTGAGAAATACGGCATTTTACTGTTAGACTTTGTGACTTAGGCAGTGATGTTGAAGCTGAGAGCAGAGGCCTAAAAGACAAGGAGGACTTGTGCGGGAGAGTGTTGGGACAGGGCAAGGGAGGAGGATGGCCTGTCAGAGGAGCTGAAAGAATGCCCTGGAGACTGGGGCCGCCGCGTAGGGACTGTAGGGTGGGGAAGACAAAACTTTTCCATTGAGGCTGGCGCTTTCTCTAGGTTTTTGGAGACTAAGCGTGGTGATTCAGAACGTGGCCTCTGGAGCCAGACTCTGTCAAATGGGTCCTGGCTCTGCCACCTACGGGCTGTGTGAACTTGGGCAAGTTACTGTGCCATTCTGTGTGTCAGTTTCCTGATCTGTAAAACGGGGATGGTTATCATACACACTCCATAGGTGAGTGTAAAGGTGAGAGGATATTTCATATCCGTAGAGTACTTAGAGCAGTGTCTGGCCTTTAGTAGGCGTTAGTAGTGGTTGATTAAAGAAATGGGTAAATGCATACCTAAGTATGAAAGGCTTGGAGGCTGTCCCTGGTGAAACGTGTGAACTTGAATGGATTACACCCAACTTTGTTTTGTTTCCTTTGCAGCTTGCAGTTGCTACTGACCGCATCTGCAGCACTGTGGAATTAGAAATAATCTCCCTCGACGAGGCTGCTCTTAGTAAAACCACCTAATGCTGTCCAAATTATCCCAGGGAAATAAAAGCCAGTAGTATAGTAGGGTTAGGCTTATTTAATATGTATTCTTTATATTGGTTTGTTTAGTGTTTGTTGGTAACCTTTTTTTTTTTTTTTTTTTGGCAAAGCTGCTCGGTTAAAAAAAGCAGATTAGCTATGAAAGGGTTCAGACCCAGGGAAAAGTAGAGAGTCGTGTAAGCAGAGCACGCCTTTCCTTGACTCTCTGTCGAGAGCTTTTGTGATTCCAGCTGCTCTCTGCCTCAGACGAGGTGCCCTCTGCGTGTGCAGTCATCTAAACAGTGCAGGGTCTGGGACCGTGGAGAATCCAAGGCAGTATAGTCATGCTTTGCTTAACGGTGGGGATAAGTTCTGAGGAGTGTGTCATGGTCAGGCAATCTCGAGACTGTGCCGACACCACGGAGTTCCTAAACCTGGATGGCAGAGCCTCCTACACACCTAGGCCATGTGGGACTAATCTGATGGGACCCCCGTTGTTGACTGAAACGTCCCGATGTAGGGCATGACTGTACTTCCCAACTCCAAGGGCACGGAAGTGTAGCCTGTGGGGCTTTGGAAAAGAACAGAGACGCTCAAGGCCTAGTCTGGACCCACTGACTCAGAATCTACTGGGATAGTTCCCGGCTTTAAAGACCAGACGTAGTCCGCCTCTGCAGACATCTCATCAACGGTTTTTCACGCTGGGCTTTCCCTCATCTGAGAAAACAGGCCAAGAGATTGTGAGGCTCCATAGTTAGTGTTTTAATACATTTGGCGGGACTCAGTGTTTTTCACGTTCTGTGATACTGGGATCTGCATCTGCACTGTAATGTGTTAAACCTTGAAATCTTGTCCAAAAGTCATGTCATTACCTAGAGAATCCTTCTGTGAATTCCAGGCAGATTGCCATCTTTCTGCTTCCGCCTCCTCACCTTGACAATGGGGAGAATAACGGTAACCTACCTTTTGGATGTGAGGATTAAATGAGACAGTTGGTGCAAAGCAGTCGGCACAGGATCTGGCACAAAGTGCAGCCTTCAATCAATTATGATGACAGTAGTTTTGATTTCCCTCCAGTCGGAATATAGTTGAGTTGAAGTTAGTGGCTGTGTCACAGCTGTGTCTCAGGCTGGTGTCTGCCGCCCTGAGCTAAGCCATAAAATTCCCTGGAATAACTTTTCAAAAGCCTGTTAGCCTCTTGAGGCTCCTACACTTTTTTATTTTATTTTATTTTATTTTATTTTATTGCAGTAACAGTGGATCCTAAGATGATATAGCTTTCAGATGTACGTTGTAATATATTTTGAATTCTGTGTGTAGATTACATCGTGTTCACCACCCGAAAACTAATGATAGTCCGTCACCTCACATGTGAGCCTCATCGCCCCTTTGGCTCTCTCCCCTCCCCCCTCCCCCTATGGTAACCACCAATGCAATCTCCTTTGCTCTGTGCGCGTTTGTCGTTGTTTTTATCTTCTCCTTATGAGTGAGATCACACGGTGTTTGACTTTGTCCCTCTGATTTATTTCACTTCACATGATACCCTCAAGGTCCATCGAAGTTGTCACAAATGGGCGGATCTCATCATTTCTTAGGGCCGAGTGGCATTCCATTGTGTATACATACCACATCTTCTTTATCCATTCTTCCCTTGATGGGCACCTAGGTTGCTTCCAAGTTTTGGCTGTTGTGAATAATGCTGCAGTGAACCCAGGGGTGCATGTGTCTTTCTGCATTGGTGTTTTCAAGTTCTTTGGATGAATAGCCAGCAGTGGGCTAGCTGGATCCTACATATGGTAGATGTGTTCTTAGTTTTCTGAGGATACTCCATACTGCTTTCCATAGTGGCTGCACCAGTCTGCCCTCCCACCAGCAGTGCAGGAGAGTTCCCTTCTCTGCACATCCTCTCCGACACTTGTCTCTTGTCTTGTTAATTAGAGCCATTCTGACCAGAGTAAGGTGACATCTCCTTGTAGTTGTGATTTGCATTTCTCTGATCGCTAAGGATGTTGAGTCCCTTTCCATATGCCTGTTGGCCATCCGTATACCTTCTTTGGAGAAATCACTGCTCAGATCTTTTGCCCGCCTTTTCAATTGGGTTGTTGATTTTTTTTGCTGTTGAGATGTATGAGTTCTTTCTGTGTTTTGGATATTAACCCCTTATCCGATATACGGTTTGCAAGAATCTTCTCCCAGTTGTTAGGTTGTGTTTTGGTTTTGTGGATGGTTTCCTTTGCGGTGCAGAGGATGTTTTTTGACTTTGATGTAGTCCCGTTTGTTCATTTCGTATTTTGTTTCCCTTGCCCAGTCAGACGTGGTACTTGAAAATAGACTGCTAAGACTGATGTCAAAGAGCACACTGCCTATGTTTGCTTGTAGACGTTGCATGGTTTCGGGTCTGACATTCAAGTGAAAGCCGAGGGAGGAGGCTGCAGTTCCCCGAGAGCGAGCGTAGCGGGGACCCTGCGTCCCTGTCAGCGCACCTTCCCGCTGCGCGAAGGTCCGAAGCGTGTGGGCGGGGCCGCAGGAGTTCTCCCAGGAGGGTGTCCCCGTCGCTGTCCGCAGTCCACCGCCCGAGGGGGGGGCGGGGCAACGGCCGGACAGCGTCTGGGCGGCGGCGCGCGCGCGCGAGGAGAGGAGAGGAGAGGAGCGCGCGGCTGCTGGGCCGCCGTCCTGGGAGGCGTGGGAGGCGTCGGCGAGCCGCGCCTGCCTGCCCAGAGCCGAGCCCGGCGGAGTCCGGCCGCGCTGTGCTGCTCTCTCCCGGGCCGGGCTCGTCCGTTCCCCCGGCGTCCGTGGACGCCGCTCCGCGTCCCCGCTGGGCACAGCAGCCCGGGCCCTCCACAGCCACGGCCGCTAGCCTGAGGAGGCCGTCCTTCAGCTCCCGCTCTTCCTGCTCGCCGGACACGGAGGACCAGGGCGCCTGCGAAGAGGATTCCATCTGAGAGAGGTACCTGGGGGGCGTGGGCCTGGCGGCTGGTGGGAGGCGAGCGTGTCCCCGAGGAATAGGCTTGTGCGCCGAGAGGTGCCCGTCAGGTCGCGGGACAGCTGTGCGGCGCGGGGAGCGAGGGGGGTCTCTTCGTGCGCTTGAGGCGTTCGTGGAACGGGCGGTGTGTGCCGGGCACGGGGCCAGCCTGGGCGTGCGGTGCCCGGGAGTCGGGCGCTGAAGCGCCACCCGTGGTCTCGGCTTCTTGGAAGGACAGACGCGAAGTCGATAAGGACACTGGTCTCGAGGCGTTCTGAGGAGTGCGGGTCTCCCTCTTTTCGAGGCTACGTTCCGTTGGGGTTTTCACGAAGCCTGTTGTGGGCCTGAAGCTCAGGCCGGTTCAGGGGAAGTGGCCTGTCGAGGGCCACGTAATATTTGTGTGCAGAGGCCAGTGCTTTCCAAAGCCCTTGACTGTGCAGAAGTCTACCTGTTAGGGGTGCAGTGGGGGCTGTCCGGGGAGCGTTGTGAGCACAGGTATGTGCCCCACACTTGAAAGTCTGGCAAAGAAAGCGTGAGGCTGGAGGGTGCTCCGTTCGTTCCCTCCTTGCACAGAAAGTCTGGAGAGTTGACTTTGGGACAAGTCCTTCCTTTCCTCTGGTCGGTGCGTGTTCGGTGGCCTGGACACTTGGTGAGCAAGACTGACAGGGTGTTTGACGTACTGGACCTCACAGCCTGGTTGGAAAGGACAGACAGGCAGCAACCAATTACCTAGGAGATACGTAAAGGCACTTTCGTGTTGAGTGTTGAGAAATACGGCATTTTACTGTTAGACTTTGTGACTTAGGCAGTGATGTTGAAGCTGAGAGCAGAGGCCTAAAAGACAAGGAGGACTTGTGCGGGAGAGTGTTGGGACAGGGCAAGGGAGGAGGATGGCCTGTCAGAGGAGCTGAAAGAATGCCCTGGAGACTGGGGCCGCCGCGTAGGGACTGTAGGGTGGGGAAGACAAAACTTTTCCATTGAGGCTGGCGCTTTCTCTAGGTTTTTGGAGACTAAGCGTGGTGATTCAGAACGTGGCCTCTGGAGCCAGACTCTGTCAAATGGGTCCTGGCTCTGCCACCTACGGGCTGTGTGAACTTGGGCAAGTTACTGTGCCATTCTGTGTGTCAGTTTCCTGATCTGTAAAACGGGGATGGTTATCATACACACTCCATAGGTGAGTGTAAAGGTGAGAGGATATTTCATATCCGTAGAGTACTTAGAGCAGTGTCTGGCCTTTAGTAGGCGTTAGTAGTGGATGATTAAAGAAATGGGTAAATGCATACCTAAGTATGAAAGGCTTGGAGGCTGTCCCTGGTGAAACGTGTGAACTTGAATGGATTACACCCAACTTTGTTTTGTTTCCTTTGCAGCTTGCAGTTGCTACTGACCGCATCTGCAGCACTGTGGAATTAGAAATAATCTCCCTCGACGAGGCTGCTCTTAGTAAAACCACCTAATGCTGTCCAAATTATCCCAGGGAAATAAAAGCCAGTAGTATAGTAGGGTTAGGCTTATTTAATATGTATTCTTTATATTGGTTTGTTTAGTGTTTGTTGGTAACCTTTTTTTTTTTTTTTTTTTGTCAAAGCTGCTCGGTTAAAAAAAGCAGATTAGCTATGAAAGGGTTCAGACCCAGGGAAAAGTAGAGAGTCGTGTAAGCAGAGCACGCCTTTCCTTGACTCTCTGTCGAGAGCTTTTGTGATTCCAGCTGCTCTCTGCCTCAGACGAGGTGCCCTCTGCGTGTGCAGTCATCTAAACAGTGCAGGGTCTGGGACCGTGGAGAATCCAAGGCAGTATAGTCATGCTTTGCTTAACGGTGGGGATAAGTTCTGAGGAGTGTGTCATGGTCAGGCAATCTCGAGACTGTGCCGACACCACGGAGTTCCTAAACCTGGATGGCAGAGCCTCCTACACACCTAGGCCATGTGGGACTAATCTGATGGGACCCCCGTTGTTGACTGAAACGTCCCGATGTAGGGCATGACTGTACTTCCCAACTCCAAGGGCACGGAAGTGTAGCCTGTGGGGCTTTGGAAAAGAACAGAGACGCTCAAGGCCTACTCTGGACCCACTGACTCAGAATCTACTGGGATAGTTCCCGGCTTTAAAGACCAGACGTAGTCCGCCTCTGCAGACATCTCATCAACGGTTTTTCACGCTGGGCTTTCCCTCATCTGAGAAAAAAGGCCAAGAGATTGTGAGGCTCCATAGTTAGTGTTTTAATACATTTGGCGGGACTCAGTGTTTTTCACGTTCTGTGATACTGGGATCTGCATCTGCACTGTAATGTGTTAAACCTTGAAATCTTGTCCAAAAGTCATGTCATTACCTAGAGAATCCTTCTGTGAATTCCAGGCAGATTGCCATCTTTCTGCTTCCGCCTCCTCACCTTGACAATGGGGAGAATAACGGTAACCTACCTTTTGGATGTGAGGATTAAATGAGACAGTTGGTGCAAAGCAGTCGGCACAGGATCTGGCACAAAGTGCAGCCTTCAATCAATTATGATGACAGTAGTTTTGATTTCCCTCCAGTCGGAATATAGTTGAGTTGAAGTTAGTGGCTGTGTCACAGCTGTGTCTCAGGCTGGTGTCTGCCGCCCTGAGCTAAGCCATAAAATTCCCTGGAATAACTTTTCAAAAGCCTGTTAGCCTCTTGAGGCTCCTACACTTTTTTATTTTATTTTATTTTATTTTATTTTATTGCAGTAACAGTGGATCCTAAGATGATATAGCTTTCAGATGTACGTTGTAATATATTTTGAATTCTGTGTGTAGATTACATCGTGTTCACCACCCGAAAACTAATGATAGTCCGTCACCTCACATGTGAGCCTCATCGCCCCTTTGGCTCTCTCCCCTCCCCCCTCCCCCTATGGTAACCACCAATGCAATCTCCTTTGCTCTGTGCGCGTTTGTCGTTGTTTTTATCTTCTCCTTATGAGTGAGATCACACGGTGTTTGACTTTGTCCCTCTGATTTATTTCACTTCACATGATACCCTCAAGGTCCATCGAAGTTGTCACAAATGGGCGGATCTCATCATTTCTTAGGGCCGAGTGGCATTCCATTGTGTATACATACCACATCTTCTTTATCCATTCTTCCCTTGATGGGCACCTAGGTTGCTTCCAAGTTTTGGCTGTTGTGAATAATGCTGCAGTGAACCCAGGGGTGCATGTGTCTTTCTGCATTGGTGTTTTCAAGTTCTTTGGATGAATAGCCAGCAGTGGGCTAGCTGGATCCTACATATGGTAGATGTGTTCTTAGTTTTCTGAGGATACTCCATACTGCTTTCCATAGTGGCTGCACCAGTCTGCCCTCCCACCAGCAGTGCAGGAGAGTTCCCTTCTCTGCACATCCTCTCCGACACTTGTCTCTTGTCTTGTTAATTAGAGCCATTCTGACCAGAGTAAGGTGACATCTCCTTGTAGTTGTGATTTGCATTTCTCTGATCGCTAAGGATGTTGAGTCCCTTTCCATATGCCTGTTGGCCATCCGTATACCTTCTTTGGAGAAATCACTGCTCAGATCTTTTGCCCGCCTTTTCAATTGGGTTGTTGATTTTTTTTGCTGTTGAGATGTATGAGTTCTTTCTGTGTTTTGGATATTAACCCCTTATCCGATATACGGTTTGCAAGAATCTTCTCCCAGTTGTTAGGTTGTGTTTTGGTTTTGTGGATGGTTTCCTTTGCGGTGCAGAGGATGTTTTTTGACTTTGATGTAGTCCCGTTTGTTCATTTCGTATTTTGTTTCCCTTGCCCAGTCAGACGTGGTACTTGAAAATAGACTGCTAAGACTGATGTCAAAGAGCACACTGCCTATGTTTGCTTGTAGACGTTGCATGGTTTCGGGTCTGACATTCAAGTGAAAGCCGAGGGAGGAGGCTGCAGTTCCCCGAGAGCGAGCGTAGCGGGGACCCTGCGTCCCTGTCAGCGCACCTTCCCGCTGCGCGAAGGTCCGAAGCGTGTGGGCGGGGCCGCAGGAGTTCTCCCAGGAGGGTGTCCCCGTCGCTGTCCGCAGTCCACCGCCCGAGGGGGGGGCGGGGCAACGGCCGGACAGCGTCTGGGCGGCGGCGCGCGCGCGCGAGGAGAGGAGAGGAGAGGAGCGCGCGGCTGCTGGGCCGCCGTCCTGGGAGGCGTGGGAGGCGTCGGCGAGCCGCGCCTGCCTGCCCAGAGCCGAGCCCGGCGGAGTCCGGCCGCGCTGTGCTGCTCTCTCCCGGGCCGGGCTCGTCCGTTCCCCCGGCGTCCGTGGACGCCGCTCCGCGTCCCCGCTGGGCACAGCAGCCCGGGCCCTCCACAGCCACGGCCGCTAGCCTGAGGAGGCCGTCCTTCAGCTCCCGCTCTTCCTGCTCGCCGGACACGGAGGACCAGGGCGCCTGCGAAGAGGATTCCATCTGAGAGAGGTACCTGGGGGGCGTGGGCCTGGCGGCTGGTGGGAGGCGAGCGTGTCCCCGAGGAATAGGCTTGTGCGCCGAGAGGTGCCCGTCAGGTCGCGGGACAGCTGTGCGGCGCGGGGAGCGAGGGGGGTCTCTTCGTGCGCTTGAGGCGTTCGTGGAACGGGCGGTGTGTGCCGGGCACGGGGCCAGCCTGGGCGTGCGGTGCCCGGGAGTCGGGCGCTGAAGCGCCACCCGTGGTCTCGGCTTCTTGGAAGGACAGACGCGAAGTCGATAAGGACACTGGTCTCGAGGCGTTCTGAGGAGTGCGGGTCTCCCTCTTTTCGAGGCTACGTTCCGTTGGGGTTTTCACGAAGCCTGTTGTGGGCCTGAAGCTCAGGCCGGTTCAGGGGAAGTGGCCTGTCGAGGGCCACGTAATATTTGTGTGCAGAGGCCAGTGCTTTCCAAAGCCCTTGACTGTGCAGAAGTCTACCTGTTAGGGGTGCAGTGGGGGCTGTCCGGGGAGCGTTGTGAGCACAGGTATGTGCCCCACACTTGAAAGTCTGGCAAAGAAAGCGTGAGGCTGGAGGGTGCTCCGTTCGTTCCCTCCTTGCACAGAAAGTCTGGAGAGTTGACTTTGGGACAAGTCCTTCCTTTCCTCTGGTCGGTGCGTGTTCGGTGGCCTGGACACTTGGTGAGCAAGACTGACAGGGTGTTTGACGTACTGGACCTCACAGCCTGGTTGGAAAGGACAGACAGGCAGCAACCAATTACCTAGGAGATACGTAAAGGCACTTTCGTGTTGAGTGTTGAGAAATACGGCATTTTACTGTTAGACTTTGTGACTTAGGCAGTGATGTTGAAGCTGAGAGCAGAGGCCTAAAAGACAAGGAGGACTTGTGCGGGAGAGTGTTGGGACAGGGCAAGGGAGGAGGATGGCCTGTCAGAGGAGCTGAAAGAATGCCCTGGAGACTGGGGCCGCCGCGTAGGGACTGTAGGGTGGGGAAGACAAAACTTTTCCATTGAGGCTGGCGCTTTCTCTAGGTTTTTGGAGACTAAGCGTGGTGATTCAGAACGTGGCCTCTGGAGCCAGACTCTGTCAAATGGGTCCTGGCTCTGCCACCTACGGGCTGTGTGAACTTGGGCAAGTTACTGTGCCATTCTGTGTGTCAGTTTCCTGATCTGTAAAACGGGGATGGTTATCATACACACTCCATAGGTGAGTGTAAAGGTGAGAGGATATTTCATATCCGTAGAGTACTTAGAGCAGTGTCTGGCCTTTAGTAGGCGTTAGTAGTGGTTGATTAAAGAAATGGGTAAATGCATACCTAAGTATTCAAGGCTTGGAGGCTGTCCCTGGTGAAACGTGTGAACTTGAATGGATTACACCCAACTTTGTTTTGTTTCCTTTGCAGCTTGCAGTTGCTACTGACCGCATCTGCAGCACTGTGGAATTAGAAATAATCTCCCTCGACGAGGCTGCTCTTAGTAAAACCACCTAATGCTGTCCAAATTATCCCAGGGAAATAAAAGCCAGTAGTATAGTAGGGTTAGGCTTATTTAATATGTATTCTTTATATTGGTTTGTTTAGTGTTTGTTGGTAACCTTTTTTTTTTTTTTTTGTCAAAGCTGCTCGGTTAAAAAAAGCAGATTAGCTATGAAAGGGTTCAGACCCAGGGAAAAGTAGAGAGTCGTGTAAGCAGAGCACGCCTTTCCTTGACTCTCTGTCGAGAGCTTTTGTGATTCCAGCTGCTCTCTGCCTCAGACGAGGTGCCCTCTGCGTGTGCAGTCATCTAAACAGTGCAGGGTCTGGGACCGTGGAGAATCCAAGGCAGTATAGTCATGCTTTGCTTAACGGTGGGGATAAGTTCTGAGGAGTGTGTCATGGTCAGGCAATCTCGAGACTGTGCCGACACCACGGAGTTCCTAAACCTGGATGGCAGAGCCTCCTACACACCTAGGCCATGTGGGACTAATCTGATGGGACCCCCGTTGTTGACTGAAACGTCCCGATGTAGGGCATGACTGTACTTCCCAACTCCAAGGGCACGGAAGTGTAGCCTGTGGGGCTTTGGAAAAGAACAGAGACGCTCAAGGCCTAGTCTGGACCCACTGACTCAGAATCTACTGGGATAGTTCCCGGCTTTAAAGACCAGACGTAGTCCGCCTCTGCAGACATCTCATCAACGGTTTTTCACGCTGGGCTTTCCCTCATCTGAGAAAACAGGCCAAGAGATTGTGAGGCTCCATAGTTAGTGTTTTAATACATTTGGCGGGACTCAGTGTTTTTCACGTTCTGTGATACTGGGATCTGCATCTGCACTGTAATGTGTTAAACCTTGAAATCTTGTCCAAAAGTCATGTCATTACCTAGAGAATCCTTCTGTGAATTCCAGGCAGATTGCCATCTTTCTGCTTCCGCCTCCTCACCTTGCCAATGGGGAGAATAACGGTAACCTACCTTTTGGATGTGAGGATTAAATGAGACAGTTGGTGCAAAGCAGTCGGCACAGGATCTGGCACAAAGTGCAGCCTTCAATCAATTATGATGACAGTAGTTTTGATTTCCCTCCAGTCGGAATATAGTTGAGTTGAAGTTAGTGGCTGTGTCACAGCTGTGTCTCAGGCTGGTGTCTGCCGCCCTGAGCTAAGCCATAAAATTCCCTGGAATAACTTTTCAAAAGCCTGTTAGCCTCTTGAGGCTCCTACACTTTTTTATTTTATTTTATTTTATTTTATTTTATTGCAGTAACAGTGGATCCTAAGATGATATAGCTTTCAGATGTACGTTGTAATATATTTTGAATTCTGTGTGTAGATTACATCGTGTTCACCACCCGAAAACTAATGATAGTCCGTCACCTCACATGTGAGCC
Source organism: Equus caballus (assembly GCF_041296265.1). Taxonomy (NCBI): domain Eukaryota; kingdom Metazoa; phylum Chordata; class Mammalia; order Perissodactyla; family Equidae; genus Equus; species Equus caballus. The sequence continues at coordinate 16,682 of NW_027222283.1, forward strand.
TCATCGCCCCTTTGGCTCTCTCCCCTCCCCCCTCCCCCTATGGTAACCACCAATGCAATCTCCTTTGCTCTGTGCGCGTTTGTCGTTGTTTTTATCTTCTCCTTATGAGTGAGATCACACGGTGTTTGACTTTGTCCCTCTGATTTATTTCACTTCACATGATACCCTCAAGGTCCATCGAAGTTGTCACAAATGGGCGGATCTCATCATTTCTTAGGGCCGAGTGGCATTCCATTGTGTATACATACCACATCTTCTTTATCCATTCTTCCCTTGATGGGCACCTAGGTTGCTTCCAAGTTTTGGCTGTTGTGAATAATGCTGCAGTGAACCCAGGGGTGCATGTGTCTTTCTGCATTGGTGTTTTCAAGTTCTTTGGATGAATAGCCAGCAGTGGGCTAGCTGGATCCTACATATGGTAGATGTGTTCTTAGTTTTCTGAGGATACTCCATACTGCTTTCCATAGTGGCTGCACCAGTCTGCCCTCCCACCAGCAGTGCAGGAGAGTTCCCTTCTCTGCACATCCTCTCCGACACTTGTCTCTTGTCTTGTTAATTAGAGCCATTCTGACCAGAGTAAGGTGACATCTCCTTGTAGTTGTGATTTGCATTTCTCTGATCGCTAAGGATGTTGAGTCCCTTTCCATATGCCTGTTGGCCATCCGTATACCTTCTTTGGAGAAATCACTGCTCAGATCTTTTGCCCGCCTTTTCAATTGGGTTGTTGATTTTTTTTGCTGTTGAGATGTATGAGTTCTTTCTGTGTTTTGGATATTAACCCCTTATCCGATATACGGTTTGCAAGAATCTTCTCCCAGTTGTTAGGTTGTGTTTTGGTTTTGTGGATGGTTTCCTTTGCGGTGCAGAGGATGTTTTTTGACTTTGATGTAGTCCCGTTTGTTCATTTTGTATTTTGTTTCCCTTGCCCAGTCAGACGTGGTACTTGAAAATAGGCTGCTAAGACTGATGTCAAAGAGCACACTGCCTATGTTTGCTTGTAGACGTTGCATGGTTTCGGGTCTGACATTCAAGTGAAAGCCGAGGGAGGAGGCTGCAGTTCCCCGAGAGCGAGCGTAGCGGGGACCCTGCGTCCCTGTCAGCGCACCTTCCCGCTGCGCGAAGGTCCGAAGCGTGTGGGCGGGGCCGCAGGAGTTCTCCCAGGAGGGTGTCCCCGTCGCTGTCCGCAGTCCACCGCCGGAGGGGGGGGGGCGGGGCAACGGCCGGGCAGCGTCTGGGCGGCGGCGCGCGCGCGCGAGGAGAGGAGAGGAGAGGAGCGCGCGGCTGCTGGGCCGCCGTCCTGGGAGGCGTGGGAGGCGTCGGCGAGCCGCGCCTGCCTGCCCAGAGCCGAGCCCGGCGGAGTCCGGCCGCGCTGTGCTGCTCTCTCCCGGGCCGGGCTCGTCCGTTCCCCCGGCGTCCGTGGACGCCGCTCCGCGTCCCCGCTGGGCACAGCAGCCCGGGCCCTCCACAGCCACGGCCGCTAGCCTGAGGAGGCCGTCCTTCAGCTCCCGCTCTTCCTGCTCGCCGGACACGGAGGACCAGGGCGCCTGCGAAGAGGATTCCATCTGAGAGAGGTACCTGGGGGGCGTGGGCCTGGGGGCTGGTGGGAGGCGAGCGTGTCCCCGAGGAACAGGCTTGTGCGCCGAGAGGTGCCCGTCAGGTCGCGGGACAGCTGTGTGGCGCGGGGAGCGAGGGGGGTCTCTTCGTGCGCTTGAGGCGTTCGTGGAACGGGCGGTGTGTGCCGGGCACGGGGCCAGCCTGGGCGTGCGGTGCCCGGGAGTCGGGCGCTGAAGCGCCACCCGTGGTCTCGGCTTCTTGGAAGGACAGACGCGAAGTCGATAAGGACACTGGTCTCGAGGCGTTCTGAGGAGTGCGGGTCTCCCTCTTTTCGAGGCTACGTTCCGTTGGGGTTTTCACGAAGCCTGTTGTGGGCCTGAAGCTCAGGCCGGTTCAGGGGAAGTGGCCTGTCGAGGGCCACGTAATATTTGTGTGCAGAGGCCAGTGCTTTCCAAAGCCCTTGACTGTGCAGAAGTCTACCTGTTAGGGGTGCAGTGGGGGCTGTCCGGGGAGCGTTGTGAGCACAGGTATGTGCCCCACACTTGAAAGTCTGGCAAAGAAAGCGTGAGGCTGGAGGGTGCTCCGTTCGTTCCCTCCTTGCACAGAAAGTCTGGAGAGTTGACTTTGGGACAAGTCCTTCCTTTCCTCTGGTCGGTGCGTGTTCGGTGGCCTGGACACTTGGTGAGCAAGACTGACAGGGTGTTTGACGTACTGGACCTCACAGCCTGGTTGGAAAGGACAGACAGGCAGCAACCAATTACCTAGGAGATACGTAAAGGCACTTTCGTGTTGAGTGTTGAGAAATACGGCATTTTACTGTTAGACTTTGTGACTTAGGCAGTGATGTTGAAGCTGAGAGCAGAGGCCTAAAAGACAAGGAGGACTTGTGCGGGAGAGTGTTGGGACAGGGCAAGGGAGGAGGATGGCCTGTCAGAGGAGCTGAAAGAATGCCCTGGAGACTGGGGCCGCCGCGTAGGGACTGTAGGGTGGGGAAGACAAAACTTTTCCATTGAGGCTGGCGCTTTCTCTAGGTTTTTGGAGACTAAGCGTGGTGATTCAGAACGTGGCCTCTGGAGCCAGACTCTGTCAAATGGGTCCTGGCTCTGCCACCTACGGGCTGTGTGAACTTGGGCAAGTTACTGTGCCATTCTGTGTGTCAGTTTCCTGATCTGTAAAACGGGGATGGTTATCATACACACTCCATAGGTGAGTGTAAAGGTGAGAGGATATTTCATATCCGTAGAGTACTTAGAGCAGTGTCTGGCCTTTAGTAGGCATTAGTAGTGGTTGATTAAAGAAATGGGTAAATGCATACCTAAGTATGAAAGGCTTGGAGGCTGTCCCTGGTGAAACGTGTGAACTTGAATGGATTACACCCAACTTTGTTTTGTTTCCTTTGCAGCTTGCAGTTGCTACTGACCGCATCTGCAGCACTGTGGAATTAGAAATAATCTCCCTCGACGAGGCTGCTCTTAGTAAAACCACCTAATGCTGTCCAAATTATCCCAGGGAAATAAAAGCCAGTAGTATAGTAGGGTTAGGCTTATTTAATATGTATTCTTTATATTGGTTTGTTTAGTGTTTGTTGGTAACCTTTTTTTTTTTTTTTTGTCAAAGCTGCTCGGTTAAAAAAAGCAGATTAGCTATGAAAGGGTTCAGACCCAGGGAAAAGTAGAGAGTCGTGTAAGCAGAGCACGCCTTTCCTTGACTCTCTGTCGAGAGCTTTTGTGATTCCAGCTGCTCTCTGCCTCAGACGAGGTGCCCTCTGCGTGTGCAGTCATCTAAACTGTGCAGGGTCTGGGACCGTGGAGAATCCAAGGCAGTATAGTCATGCTTTGCTTAACGGTGGGGATAAGTTCTGAGGAGTGTGTCATGGTCAGGCAATCTCGAGACTGTGCCGACACCACGGAGTTCCTAAACCTGGATGGCAGAGCCTCCTACACACCTAGGCCATGTGGGACTAATCTGATGGGACCCCCGTTGTTGACTGAAACGTCCCGATGTAGGGCATGACTGTACTTCCCAACTCCAAGGGCACGGAAGTGTAGCCTGTGGGGCTTTGGAAAAGAACAGAGACGCTCAAGGCCTAGTCTGGACCCACTGACTCAGAATCTACTGGGATAGTTCCCGGCTTTAAAGACCAGACGTAGTCCGCCTCTGCAGACATCTCATCAACGGTTTTTCACGCTGGGCTTTCCCTCATCTGAGAAAACAGGCCAAGAGATTGTGAGGCTCCATAGTTAGTGTTTTAATACATTTGGCGGGACTCAGTGTTTTTCACGTTCTGTGATACTGGGATCTGCATCTGCACTGTAATGTGTTAAACCTTGAAATCTTGTCCAAAAGTCATGTCATTACCTAGAGAATCCTTCTGTGAATTCCAGGCAGATTGCCATCTTTCTGCTTCCGCCTCCTCACCTTGCCAATGGGGAGAATAACGGTAACCTACCTTTTGGATGTGAGGATTAAATGAGACAGTTGGTGCAAAGCAGTCGGCACAGGATCTGGCACAAAGTGCAGCCTTCAATCAATTATGATGACAGTAGTTTTGATTTCCCTCCAGTCGGAATATAGTTGAGTTGAAGTTAGTGGCTGTGTCACAGCTGTGTCTCAGGCTGGTGTCTGCCGCCCTGAGCTAAGCCATAAAATTCCCTGGAATAACTTTTCAAAAGCCTGTTAGCCTCTTGAGGCTCCTACACTTTTTTATTTTATTTTATTTTATTTTATTTTATTGCAGTAACAGTGGATCCTAAGATGATATAGCTTTCAGATGTACGTTGTAATATATTTTGAATTCTGTGTGTAGATTACATCGTGTTCACCACCCGAAAACTAATGATAGTCCGTCACCTCACATGTGAGCCTCATCGCCCCTTTGGCTCTCTCCCCTCCCCCCTCCCCCTATGGTAACCACCAATGCAATCTCCTTTGCTCTGTGCGCGTTTGTCGTTGTTTTTATCTTCTCCTTATGAGTGAGATCACACGGTGTTTGACTTTGTCCCTCTGATTTATTTCACTTCACATGATACCCTCAAGGTCCATCGAAGTTGTCACAAATGGGCGGATCTCATCATTTCTTAGGGCCGAGTGGCATTCCATTGTGTATACATACCACATCTTCTTTATCCATTCTTCCCTTGATGGGCACCTAGGTTGCTTCCAAGTTTTGGCTGTTGTGAATAATGCTGCAGTGAACCCAGGGGTGCATGTGTCTTTCTGCATTGGTGTTTTCAAGTTCTTTGGATGAATAGCCAGCAGTGGGCTAGCTGGATCCTACATATGGTAGATGTGTTCTTAGTTTTCTGAGGATACTCCATACTGCTTTCCATAGTGGCTGCACCAGTCTGCCCTCCCACCAGCAGTGCAGGAGAGTTCCCTTCTCTGCACATCCTCTCCGACACTTGTCTCTTGTCTTGTTAATTAGAGCCATTCTGACCAGAGTAAGGTGACATCTCCTTGTAGTTGTGATTTGCATTTCTCTGATCGCTAAGGATGTTGAGTCCCTTTCCATATGCCTGTTGGCCATCCGTATACCTTCTTTGGAGAAATCACTGCTCAGATCTTTTGCCCGCCTTTTCAATTGGGTTGTTGATTTTTTTTGCTGTTGAGATGTATGAGTTCTTTCTGTGTTTTGGATATTAACCCCTTATCCGATATACGGTTTGCAAGAATCTTCTCCCAGTTGTTAGGTTGTGTTTTGGTTTTGTGGATGGTTTCCTTTGCGGTGCAGAGGATGTTTTTTGACTTTGATGTAGTCCCGTTTGTTCATTTTGTATTTTGTTTCCCTTGCCCAGTCAGACGTGGTACTTGAAAATAGGCTGCTAAGACTGATGTCAAAGAGCACACTGCCTATGTTTGCTTGTAGACGTTGCATGGTTTCGGGTCTGACATTCAAGTGAAAGCCGAGGGAGGAGGCTGCAGTTCCCCGAGAGCGAGCGTAGCGGGGACCCTGCGTCCCTGTCAGCGCACCTTCCCGCTGCGCGAAGGTCCGAAGCGTGTGGGCGGGGCCGCAGGAGTTCTCCCAGGAGGGTGTCCCCGTCGCTGTCCGCAGTCCACCGCCGGAGGGGGGGGGGGCGGGGCAACGGCCGGGCAGCGTCTGGGCGGCGGCGCGCGCGCGCGAGGAGAGGAGAGGAGAGGAGCGCGCGGCTGCTGGGCCGCCGTCCTGGGAGGCGTGGGAGGCGTCGGCGAGCCGCGCCTGCCTGCCCAGAGCCGAGCCCGGCGGAGTCCGGCCGCGCTGTGCTGCTCTCTCCCGGGCCGGGCTCGTCCGTTCCCCCGGCGTCCGTGGACGCCGCTCCGCGTCCCCGCTGGGCACAGCAGCCCGGGCCCTCCACAGCCACGGCCGCTAGCCTGAGGAGGCCGTCCTTCAGCTCCCGCTCTTCCTGCTCGCCGGACACGGAGGACCAGGGCGCCTGCGAAGAGGATTCCATCTGAGAGAGGTACCTGGGGGGCGTGGGCCTGGGGGCTGGTGGGAGGCGAGCGTGTCCCCGAGGAACAGGCTTGTGCGCCGAGAGGTGCCCGTCAGGTCGCGGGACAGCTGTGTGGCGCGGGGAGCGAGGGGGGTCTCTTCGTGCGCTTGAGGCGTTCGTGGAACGGGCGGTGTGTGCCGGGCACGGGGCCAGCCTGGGCGTGCGGTGCCCGGGAGTCGGGCGCTGAAGCGCCACCCGTGGTCTCGGCTTCTTGGAAGGACAGACGCGAAGTCGATAAGGACACTGGTCTCGAGGCGTTCTGAGGAGTGCGGGTCTCCCTCTTTTCGAGGCTACGTTCCGTTGGGGTTTTCACGAAGCCTGTTGTGGGCCTGAAGCTCAGGCCGGTTCAGGGGAAGTGGCCTGTCGAGGGCCACGTAATATTTGTGTGCAGAGGCCAGTGCTTTCCAAAGCCCTTGACTGTGCAGAAGTCTACCTGTTAGGGGTGCAGTGGGGGCTGTCCGGGGAGCGTTGTGAGCACAGGTATGTGCCCCACACTTGAAAGTCTGGCAAAGAAAGCGTGAGGCTGGAGGGTGCTCCGTTCGTTCCCTCCTTGCACAGAAAGTCTGGAGAGTTGACTTTGGGACAAGTCCTTCCTTTCCTCTGGTCGGTGCGTGTTCGGTGGCCTGGACACTTGGTGAGCAAGACTGACAGGGTGTTTGACGTACTGGACCTCACAGCCTGGTTGGAAAGGACAGACAGGCAGCAACCAATTACCTAGGAGATACGTAAAGGCACTTTCGTGTTGAGTGTTGAGAAATACGGCATTTTACTGTTAGACTTTGTGACTTAGGCAGTGATGTTGAAGCTGAGAGCAGAGGCCTAAAAGACAAGGAGGACTTGTGCGGGAGAGTGTTGGGACAGGGCAAGGGAGGAGGATGGCCTGTCAGAGGAGCTGAAAGAATGCCCTGGAGACTGGGGCCGCCGCGTAGGGACTGTAGGGTGGGGAAGACAAAACTTTTCCATTGAGGCTGGCGCTTTCTCTAGGTTTTTGGAGACTAAGCGTGGTGATTCAGAACGTGGCCTCTGGAGCCAGACTCTGTCAAATGGGTCCTGGCTCTGCCACCTACGGGCTGTGTGAACTTGGGCAAGTTACTGTGCCATTCTGTGTGTCAGTTTCCTGATCTGTAAAACGGGGATGGTTATCATACACACTCCATAGGTGAGTGTAAAGGTGAGAGGATATTTCATATCCGTAGAGTACTTAGAGCAGTGTCTGGCCTTTAGTAGGCATTAGTAGTGGTTGATTAAAGAAATGGGTAAATGCATACCTAAGTATGAAAGGCTTGGAGGCTGTCCCTGGTGAAACGTGTGAACTTGAATGGATTACACCCAACTTTGTTTTGTTTCCTTTGCAGCTTGCAGTTGCTACTGACCGCATCTGCAGCACTGTGGAATTAGAAATAATCTCCCTCGACGAGGCTGCTCTTAGTAAAACCACCTAATGCTGTCCAAATTATCCCAGGGAAATAAAAGCCAGTAGTATAGTAGGGTTAGGCTTATTTAATATGTATTCTTTATATTGGTTTGTTTAGTGTTTGTTGGTAACCTTTTTTTTTTTTTTTTGTCAAAGCTGCTCGGTTAAAAAAAGCAGATTAGCTATGAAAGGGTTCAGACCCAGGGAAAAGTAGAGAGTCGTGTAAGCAGAGCACGCCTTTCCTTGACTCTCTGTCGAGAGCTTTTGTGATTCCAGCTGCTCTCTGCCTCAGACGAGGTGCCCTCTGCGTGTGCAGTCATCTAAACAGTGCAGGGTCTGGGACCGTGGAGAATCCAAGGCAGTATAGTCATGCTTTGCTTAACGGTGGGGATAAGTTCTGAGGAGTGTGTCATGGTCAGGCAATCTCGAGACTGTGCCGACACCACGGAGTTCCTAAACCTGGATGGCAGAGCCTCCTACACACCTAGGCCATGTGGGACTAATCTGATGGGACCCCCGTTGTTGACTGAAACGTCCCGATGTAGGGCATGACTGTACTTCCCAACTCCAAGGGCACGGAAGTGTAGCCTGTGGGGCTTTGGAAAAGAACAGAGACGCTCAAGGCCTAGTCTGGACCCACTGACTCAGAATCTACTGGGATAGTTCCCGGCTTTAAAGACCAGACGTAGTCCGCCTCTGCAGACATCTCATCAACGGTTTTTCACGCTGGGCTTTCCCTCATCTGAGAAAACAGGCCAAGAGATTGTGAGGCTCCATAGTTAGTGTTTTAATACATTTGGCGGGACTCAGTGTTTTTCACGTTCTGTGATACTGGGATCTGCATCTGCACTGTAATGTGTTAAACCTTGAAATCTTGTCCAAAAGTCATGTCATTACCTAGAGAATCCTTCTGTGAATTCCAGGCAGATTGCCATCTTTCTGCTTCCGCCTCCTCACCTTGACAATGGGGAGAATAACGGTAACCTACCTTTTGGATGTGAGGATTAAATGAGACAGTTGGTGCAAAGCAGTCGGCACAGGATCTGGCACAAAGTGCAGCCTTCAATCAATTATGATGACAGTAGTTTTGATTTCCCTCCAGTCGGAATATAGTTGAGTTGAAGTTAGTGGCTGTGTCACAGCTGTGTCTCAGGCTGGTGTCTGCCGCCCTGAGCTAAGCCATAAAATTCCCTGGAATAACTTTTCAAAAGCCTGTTAGCCTCTTGAGGCTCCTACACTTTTTTATTTTATTTTATTTTATTTTATTTTATTGCAGTAACAGTGGATCCTAAGATGATATAGCTTTCAGATGTACGTTGTAATATATTTTGAATTCTGTGTGTAGATTACATCGTGTTCACCACCCGAAAACTAATGATAGTCCGTCACCTCACATGTGAGCCTCATCGCCCCTTTGGCTCTCTCCCCTCCCCCCTCCCCCTATGGTAACCACCAATGCAATCTCCTTTGCTCTGTGCGCGTTTGTCGTTGTTTTTATCTTCTCCTTATGAGTGAGATCACACGGTGTTTGACTTTGTCCCTCTGATTTATTTCACTTCACATGATACCCTCAAGGTCCATCGAAGTTGTCACAAATGGGCGGATCTCATCATTTCTTAGGGCCGAGTGGCATTCCATTGTGTATACATACCACATCTTCTTTATCCATTCTTCCCTTGATGGGCACCTAGGTTGCTTCCAAGTTTTGGCTGTTGTGAATAATGCTGCAGTGAACCCAGGGGTGCATGTGTCTTTCTGCATTGGTGTTTTCAAGTTCTTTGGATGAATAGCCAGCAGTGGGCTAGCTGGATCCTACATATGGTAGATGTGTTCTTAGTTTTCTGAGGATACTCCATACTGCTTTCCATAGTGGCTGCACCAGTCTGCCCTCCCACCAGCAGTGCAGGAGAGTTCCCTTCTCTGCACATCCTCTCCGACACTTGTCTCTTGTCTTGTTAATTAGAGCCATTCTGACCAGAGTAAGGTGACATCTCCTTGTAGTTGTGATTTGCATTTCTCTGATCGCTAAGGATGTTGAGTCCCTTTCCATATGCCTGTTGGCCATCCATATACCTTCTTTGGAGAAATCACTGCTCAGATCTTTTGCCCGCCTTTTCAATTGGGTTGTTGATTTTTTTTGCTGTTGAGATGTATGAGTTCTTTCTGTGTTTTGGATATTAACCCCTTATCCGATATACGGTTTGCAAGAATCTTCTCCCAGTTGTTAGGTTGTGTTTTGGTTTTGTGGATGGTTTCCTTTGCGGTGCAGAGGATGTTTTTTGACTTTGATGTAGTCCCGTTTGTTCATTTTGTATTTTGTTTCCCTTGCCCAGTCAGACGTGGTACTTGAAAATAGGCTGCTAAGACTGATGTCAAAGAGCACACTGCCTATGTTTGCTTGTAGACGTTGCATGGTTTCGGGTCTGACATTCAAGTGAAAGCCGAGGGAGGAGGCTGCAGTTCCCCGAGAGCGAGCATAGCGGGGACCCTGCGTCCCTGTCAGCGCACCTTCCCGCTGCGCGAAGGTCCGAAGCGTGTGGGCGGGGCCGCAGGAGTTCTCCCAGGAGGGTGTCCCCGTCGCTGTCCGCAGTCCACCGCCGGAGGGGGGGGGCGGGGCAACGGCCGGGCAGCGTCTGGGCGGCGGCGCGCGCGCGCGAGGAGAGGAGAGGAGAGGAGCGCGCGGCTGCTGGGCCGCCGTCCTGGGAGGCGTGGGAGGCGTCGGCGAGCCGCGCCTGCCTGCCCAGAGCCGAGCCAGGCGGAGTCCGGCCGCGCTGTGCTGCTCTCTCCCGGGCCGGGCTCGTCCGTTCCCCCGGCGTCCGTGGACGCCGCTCCGCGTCCCCGCTGGGCACAGCAGCCCGGGCCCTCCACAGCCACGGCCGCTAGCCTGAGGAGGCCGTCCTTCAGCTCCCGCTCTTCCTGCTCGCCGGACACGGAGGACCAGGGCGCCTGCGAAGAGGATTCCATCTGAGAGAGGTACCTGGGGGGCGTGGGCCTGGGGGCTGGTGGGAGGCGAGCGTGTCCCTGAGGAATAGGCTTGTGCGCCAAGAGGTGCCCGTCAGGTCGCGGGACAGCTGTGCGGCGCGGGGAGCGAGGGGGGTCTCTTCGTGCGCTTGAGGCGTTCGTGGAATGGGCGGTGTGTGCCGGGCACGGGGCCAGCCTGGGCGTGCGGTGCCCGGGAGTCGGGCGCTGAAGCGCCACCCGTGGTCTCGGCTTCTTGGAAGGACAGACGCGAAGTCGATAAGGACACTGGTCTCGAGGCGTTCTGAGGAGTGCGGGTCTCCCTCTTTTCGAGGCTACGTTCCGTTGGGGTTTTCACGAAGCCTGTTGTGGGCCTGAAGCTCAGGCCGGTTCAGGGGAAGTGGCCTGTCGAGGGCCACGTAATATTTGTGTGCAGAGGCCAGTGCTTTCCAAAGCCCTTGACTGTGCAGAAGTCTACCTGTTAGGGGTGCAGTGGGGGCTGTCCGGGGAGCGTTGTGAGCACAGGTATGTGCCCCACACTTGAAAGTCTGGCAAAGAAAGCGTGAGGCTGGAGGGTGCTCCGTTCGTTCCCTCCTTGCACAGAAAGTCTGGAGAGTTGACTTTGGGACAAGTCCTTCCTTTCCTCTGGTCGGTGCGTGTTTGGTGGCCTGGACACTTGGTGAGCAAGACTGACAGGGTGTTTGACGTACTGGACCTCACAGCCTGGTTGGAAAGGACAGACAGGCAGCAACCAATTACCTAGGAGATACGTAAAGGCACTTTCGTGTTGAGTGTTGAGAAATACGGCATTTTACTGTTAGACTTTGTGACTTAGGCAGTGATGTTGAAGCTGAGAGCAGAGGCCTAAAAGACAAGGAGGACTTGTGCGGGAGAGTGTTGGGACAGGGCAAGGGAGGAGGATGGCCTGTCAGAGGAGCTGAAAGAATGCCCTGGAGACTGGGGCCGCCGCGTAGGGACTGTAGGGTGGGGAAGACAAAACTTTTCCATTGAGGCTGGCCCTTTCTCTAGGTTTTTGGAGACTAAGCGTGGTGATTCAGAACGTGGCCTCTGGAGCCAGACTCTGTCAAATGGGTCCTGGCTCTGCCACCTACGGGCTGTGTGAACTTGGGCAAGTTACTGTGCCATTCTGTGTGTCAGTTTCCTGATCTGTAAAACGGGGATGGTTATCATACACACTCCATAGGTGAGTGTAAAGGTGAGAGGATATTTCATATCCGTAGAGTACTTAGAGCAGTGTCTGGCCTTTAGTAGGCGTTAGTAGTGGTTGATTAAAGAAATGGGTAAATGCATACCTAAGTATGAAAGGCTTGGAGGCTGTCCCTGGTGAAACGTGTGAACTTGAATGGATTACACCCAACTTTGTTTTGTTTCCTTTGCAGCTTGCAGTTGCTACTGACCGCATCTGCAGCACTGTGGAATTAGAAATAATCTCCCTCGACGAGGCTGCTCTTAGTAAAACCACCTAATGCTGTCCAAATTATCCCAGGGAAATAAAAGCCAGTAGTATAGTAGGGTTAGGCTTATTTAATATGTATTCTTTATATTGGTTTGTTTAGTGTTTGTTGGTAACCTTTTTTTTTTTTTTTTTTTTTGTCAAAGCTGCTCGGTTAAAAAAAGCAGATTAGCTATGAAAGGGTTCAGACCCAGGGAAAAGTAGAGAGTCGTGTAAGCAGAGCACGCCTTTCCTTGACTCTCTGTCGAGAGCTTTTGTGATTCCAGCTGCTCTCTGCCTCAGACGAGGTGCCCTCTGCGTGTGCAGTCATCTAAACAGTGCAGGGTCTGGGACCGTGGAGAATCCAAGGCAGTATAGTCATGCTTTGCTTAACGGTGGGGATAAGTTCTGAGGAGTGTGTCATGGTCAGGCAATCTCGAGACTGTGCCGACACCACGGAGTTCCTAAACCTGGATGGCAGAGCCTCCTACACACCTAGGCCATGTGGGACTAATCTGATGGGACCCCCGTTGTTGACTGAAACGTCCCGATGTAGGGCATGACTGTACTTCCCAACTCCAAGGGCACGGAAGTGTAGCCTGTGGGGCTTTGGAAAAGAACAGAGACGCTCAAGGCCTAGTCTGGACCCACTGACTCAGAATCTACTGGGATAGTTCCCGGCTTTAAAGACCAGACGTAGTCCGCCTCTGCAGACATCTCATCAACGGTTTTTCACGCTGGGCTTTCCCTCATCTGAGAAAACAGGCCAAGAGATTGTGAGGCTCCATAGTTAGTGTTTTAATACATTTGGCGGGACTCAGTGTTTTTCACGTTCTGTGATACTGGGATCTGCATCTGCACTGTAATGTGTTAAACCTTGAAATCTTGTCCAAAAGTCATGTCATTACCTAGAGAATCCTTCTGTGAATTCCAGGCAGATTGCCATCTTTCTGCTTCCGCCTCCTCACCTTGACAATGGGGAGAATAACGGTAACCTACCTTTTGGATGTGAGGATTAAATGAGACAGTTGGTGCAAAGCAGTCGGCACAGGATCTGGCACAAAGTGCAGCCTTCAATCAATTATGATGACAGTAGTTTTGATTTCCCTCCAGTCGGAATATAGTTGAGTTGAAGTTAGTGGCTGTGTCACAGCTGTGTCTCAGGCTGGTGTCTGCCGCCCTGAGCTAAGCCATAAAATTCCCTGGAATAACTTTTCAAAAGCCTGTTAGCCTCTTGAGGCTCCTACACTTTTTTATTTTATTTTATTTTATTTTATTTTATTTTATTTTATTTTATTGCAGTAACAGTGGATCCTAAGATGATATAGCTTTCAGATGTACGTTGTAATATATTTTGAATTCTGTGTGTAGATTACATCGTGTTCACCACCCGAAAACTAATGATAGTCCGTCACCTCACATGTGAGCCTCATCGCCCCTTTGGCTCTCTCCCCTCCCCCCTCCCCCTATGGTAACCACCAATGCAATCTCCTTTGCTCTGTGCGCGTTTGTCGTTGTTTTTATCTTCTCCTTATGAGTGAGATCACACGGTGTTTGACTTTGTCCCTCTGATTTATTTCACTTCACATAATACCCTCAAGGTCCATCGAAGTTGTCACAAATGGGCGGATCTCATCATTTCTTAGGGCCGAGTGGCATTCCATTGTGTATACATACCACATCTTCTTTATCCATTCTTCCCTTGATGGGCACCTAGGTTGCTTCCAAGTTTTGGCTGTTGTGAATAATGCTGCAGTGAACCCAGGGGTGCATGTGTCTTTCTGCATTGGTGTTTTCAAGTTCTTTGGATGAATAGCCAGCAGTGGGCTAGCTGGATCCTACATATGGTAGATGTGTTCTTAGTTTTCTGAGGATACTCCATACTGCTTTCCATAGTGGCTGCACCAGTCTGCCCTCCCACCAGCAGTGCAGGAGAGTTCCCTTCTCTGCACATCCTCTCCGACACTTGTCTCTTGTCTTGTTAATTAGAGCCATTCTGACCAGAGTAAGGTGACATCTCCTTGTAGTTGTGATTTGCATTTCTCTGATCGCTAAGGATGTTGAGTCCCTTTCCATATGCCTGTTGGCCATCCGTATACCTTCTTTGGAGAAATCACTGCTCAGATCTTTTGCCCGCCTTTTCAATTGGGTTGTTGATTTTTTTTGCTGTTGAGATGTATGAGTTCTTTCTGTGTTTTGGATATTAACCCCTTATCCGATATACGGTTTGCAAGAATCTTCTCCCAGTTGTTAGGTTGTGTTTTGGTTTTGTGGATGGTTTCCTTTGCGGTGCAGAGGATGTTTTTTGACTTTGATGTAGTCCCGTTTGTTCATTTTGTATTTTGTTTCCCTTGCCCAGTCAGACGTGGTACTTGAAAATAGGCTGCTAAGACTGATGTCAAAGAGCACACTGCCTATGTTTGCTTGTAGACGTTGCATGGTTTCGGGTCTGACATTCAAGTGAAAGCCGAGGGAGGAGGCTGCAGTTCCCCGAGAGCGAGCGTAGCGGGGACCCTGCGTCCCTGTCAGCGCACCTTCCCGCTGCGCGAAGGTCCGAAGCGTGTGGGCGGGGCCGCAGGAGTTCTCCCAGGAGGGTGTCCCCGTCGCTGTCCGCAGTCCACCGCCCGAGGGGGGGGCGGGGCAACGGCCGGGCAGCGTCTGGGCGGCGGCGCGCGTGCGCGAGGAGAGGAGAGGAGAGGAGCGCGCGGCTGCTGGGCCGCCGTCCTGGGAGGCGTGGGAGGCGTCGGCGAGCCGCGCCTGCCTGCCCAGAGCCGAGCCCGGCGGAGTCCGGCCGCGCTGTGCTGCTCTCTCCCGGGCCGGGCTCGTCCGTTCCCCCGGCGTCCGTGGACGCCGCTCCGCGTCCCCGCTGGGCACAGCAGCCCGGGCCCTCCACAGCCACGGCCGCTAGCCTGAGGAGGCCGTCCTTCAGCTCCCGCTCTTCCTGCTCGCCGGACACGGAGGACCAGGGCCCCTGCGAAGAGGATTCCATCTGAGAGAGGTACCTGGGGGGCGTGGGCCTGGGGGCTGGTGGGAGGCGAGCGTGTCCCCGAGGAATAGGCTTGTGCGCCAAGAGGTGCCCGTCAGGTCGCGGGACAGCTGTGCGGCGCGGGGAGCGAGGGGGGTCTCTTCGTGCGCTTGAGGCGTTCGTGGAACGGGCGGTGTGTGCCGGGCACGGGGCCAGCCTGGGCGTGCGGTGCCCGGGAGTCGGGCGCTGAAGCGCCACCCGTGGTCTCGGCTTCTTGGAAGGACAGACGCGAAGTCGATAAGGACACTGGTCTCGAGGCGTTCTGAGGAGTGCGGGTCTCCCTCTTTTCGAGGCTACGTTCCGTTGGGGTTTTCACGAAGCCTGTTGTGGGCCTGAAGCTCAGGCCGGTTCAGGGGAAGTGGCCTGTC
Source organism: Equus caballus (assembly GCF_041296265.1). NCBI lineage: Eukaryota > Metazoa > Chordata > Mammalia > Perissodactyla > Equidae > Equus > Equus caballus. Next base: position 31,920 of record NW_027222283.1, read on the forward strand.
GAGGGCCACGTAATATTTGTGTGCAGAGGCCAGTGCTTTCCAAAGCCCTTGACTGTGCAGAAGTCTACCTGTTAGGGGTGCAGTGGGGGCTGTCCGGGGAGCGTTGTGAGCACAGGTATGTGCCCCACACTTGAAAGTCTGGCAAAGAAAGCGTGAGGCTGGAGGGTGCTCCGTTCGTTCCCTCCTTGCACAGAAAGTCTGGAGAGTTGACTTTGGGACAAGTCCTTCCTTTCCTCTGGTCGGTGCGTGTTCGGTGGCCTGGACACTTGGTGAGCAAGACTGACAGGGTGTTTGACGTACTGGACCTCACAGCCTGGTTGGAAAGGACAGACAGGCAGCAACCAATTACCTAGGAGATACGTAAAGGCACTTTCGTGTTGAGTGTTGAGAAATACGGCATTTTACTGTTAGACTTTGTGACTTAGGCAGTGATGTTGAAGCTGAGAGCAGAGGCCTAAAAGACAAGGAGGACTTGTGCGGGAGAGTGTTGGGACAGGGCAAGGGAGGAGGATGGCCTGTCAGAGGAGCTGAAAGAATGCCCTGGAGACTGGGGCCGCCGCGTAGGGACTGTAGGGTGGGGAAGACAAAACTTTTCCATTGAGGCTGGCGCTTTCTCTAGGTTTTTGGAGACTAAGCGTGGTGATTCAGAACGTGGCCTCTGGAGCCAGACTCTGTCAAATGGGTCCTGGCTCTGCCACCTACGGGCTGTGTGAACTTGGGCAAGTTACTGTGCCATTCTGTGTGTCAGTTTCCTGATCTGTAAAACGGGGATGGTTATCATACACACTCCATAGGTGAGTGTAAAGGTGAGAGGATATTTCATATCCGTAGAGTACTTAGAGCAGTGTCTGGCCTTTAGTAGGCGTTAGTAGTGGTTGATTAAAGAAATGGGTAAATGCATACCTAAGTATGAAAGGCTTGGAGGCTGTCCCTGGTGAAACGTGTGAACTTGAATGGATTACACCCAACTTTGTTTTGTTTCCTTTGCAGCTTGCCGTTGCTACTGACCGCATCTGCAGCACTGTGGAATTAGAAATAATCTCCCTCGACGAGGCTGCTCTTAGTAAAACCACCTAATGCTGTCCAAATTATCCCAGGGAAATAAAAGCCAGTAGTATAGTAGGGTTAGGCTTATTTAATATGTATTCTTTATATTGGTTTGTTTAGTGTTTGTTGGTAACCTTTTTTTTTTTTTTTTTTTGGCAAAGCTGCTCGGTTAAAAAAAGCAGATTAGCTATGAAAGGGTTCAGACCCAGGGAAAAGTAGAGAGTCGTGTAAGCAGAGCACGCCTTTCCTTGACTCTCTGTCGAGAGCTTTTGTGATTCCAGCTGCTCTCTGCCTCAGACGAGGTGCCCTCTGCGTGTGCAGTCATCTAAACAGTGCAGGGTCTGGGACCGTGGAGAATCCAAGGCAGTATAGTCATGCTTTGCTTAACGGTGGGGATAAGTTCTGAGGAGTGTGTCATGGTCAGGCAATCTCGAGACTGTGCCGACACCACGGAGTTCCTAAACCTGGATGGCAGAGCCTCCTACACACCTAGGCCATGTGGGACTAATCTGATGGGACCCCCCGTTGTTGACTGAAACGTCCCGATGTAGGGCATGACTGTACTTCCCAACTCCAAGGGCACGGAAGTGTAGCCCTGTGGGGCTTTGGAAAAGAACAGAGACGCTCAAGGCCTAGTCTGGACCCACCTGACTCAGAATCTACTGGGATAGTTCCCGGCTTTAAAGACCAGACGTAGTCCGCCTCTGCAGACATCTCATCAACGGTTTTTCACGCTGGCTTTCCCTCATCTGAGAAAACAGGCCAAGAGATTGTGAGGCTCCATAGTTAGTGTTTTAATACATTTGGCGGGACTCAGTGTTTTTCACGTTCTGTGATACTGGGATCTGCATCTGCACTGTAATGTGTTAAACCTTGAAATCTTGTCCAAAAGTCATGTCATTTACCTAGAGAATCCTTCTGTGAATTCCAGGCAGATTGCCATCTTTCTGCTTCCGCCTCCTCACCTTGCCAATGGGGAGAATAACGGTAACCTACCTTTTGGATGTGAGGATTAAATGAGACAGTTGGTGCAAAGCAGTCGGCACAGGATCTGGCACAAAGTGCAGCCTTCAATCAATTATGATGACAGTAGTTTTGATTTCCCTCCAGTCGGAATATAGTTGAGTTGAAGTTAGTGGCTGTGTCACAGCTGTGTCTCAGGCTGGTGTCTGCCGCCCTGAGCTAAGCCATAAAATTCCCTGGAATAACTTTTCAAAAGCCTGTTAGCCTCTTGAGGCTCCTACACTTTTTTATTTTATTTTATTTTATTTTATTTTATTGCAGTAACAGTGGATCCTAAGATGATATAGCTTTCAGATGTACGTTGTAATATATTTTGAATTCTGTGTGTAGATTACATCGTGTTCACCACCCGAAAACTAATGATAGTCCGTCACCTCACATGTGAGCCTCATCGCCCCTTTGGCTCTCTCCCCTCCCCCCCTCCCCCTATGGTAACCACCAATGCAATCTCCTTTGCTCTGTGCGCGTTTGTCGTTGTTTTTATCTTCTCCTTATGAGTGAGATCACACGGTGTTTGACTTTGTCCCTCTGATTTATTTCACTTCACATGATACCCTCAAGGTCCATCGAAGTTGTCACAAATGGGCGGATCTCATCATTTCTTAGGGCCGAGTGGCATTCCATTGTGTATACATACCACATCTTCTTTATCCATTCTTCCCTTGATGGGCACCTAGGGTTGCTTCCAAGTTTTGGCTGTTGTGAATAATGCTGCAGTGAACCCAGGGGTGCATGTGTCTTTCTGCATTGGTGTTTTCAAGTTCTTTGGATGAATAGCCAGCAGTGGGCTAGCTGGGATCCTACATATGGTAGATGTGTTCTTAGTTTTCTGAGGATACTCCATACTGCTTTCCATAGTGGCTGCACCAGTCTGCCCTCCCACCAGCAGTGCAGGAGAGTTCCCTTCTCTGCACATCCTCTCCGACACTTGTCTCTTGTCTTGTTAATTAGAGCCATTCTGACCAGAGTAAGGTGACATCTCCTTGTAGTTGTGATTTGCATTTCTCTGATCGCTAAGGATGTTGAGTCCCTTTCCATATGCCTGTTGGCCATCCGTATACCTTCTTTGGAGAAATCACTGCTCAGATCTTTTGCCCGCCTTTTTCAATTGGGTTGTTGATTTTTTTTGCTGTTGAGATGTATGAGTTCTTTCTGTGTTTTGGATATTAACCCCTTATCCGATATACGGTTTGCAAGAATCTTCTCCCAGTTGTTAGGTTGTGTTTTGGTTTTGTGGATGGTTTCCTTTGCGGTGCAGAGGATGTTTTTTGACTTTGATGTAGTCCCGTTTGTTCATTTCGTATTTTGTTTCCCTTGCCCAGTCAGACGTGGTACTTGAAAATAGACTGCTAAGACTGATGTCAAAGAGCACACTGCCTATGTTTGCTTGTAGACGTTGCATGGTTTCGGGTCTGACATTCAAGTGAAAGCCGAGGGAGGAGGCTGCAGTTCCCCGAGAGCGAGCGTAGCGGGGACCCTGCGTCCCTGTCAGCGCACCTTCCCGCTGCGCGAAGGTCCGAAGCGTGTGGGCGGGGCCGCAGGAGTTCTCCCAGGAGGGTGTCCCCGTCGCTGTCCCGCAGTCCACCGCCCGAGGGGGGGGCGGGGCAACGGCCGGACAGCGTCTGGGCGGCGGCGCGCGCGCGCGAGGAGAGGAGAGGAGAGGAGCGCGCGGCTGCTGGGCCGCCGTCCTGGGAGGCGTGGGAGGCGTCGGCGAGCCGCGCCTGCCTGCCCAGAGCCGAGCCCCGGCGGAGTCCGGCCGCGCTGTGCTGCTCTCCCTTCCCGGGCCGGGCTCGTCCGTTCCCCCGGCGTCCGTGGACGCCGCTCCGCGTCCCCGCTGGGCACAGCAGCCCGGGCCCTCCACAGCCACGGCCGCTAGCCTGAGGAGGCCGTCCTTCAGCTCCCGCTCTTTCCTGCTCGCCGGACACGGAGGACCAGGGCGCCTGCGAAGAGGATTCCATCTGAGAGAGGTACCTGGGGGGCGTGGGCCTGGCGGCTGGTGGGAGGCGAGCGTGTCCCCGAGGAATAGGCTTGTGCGCCGAGAGGTGCCCGTCAGGTCGCGGACAGCTGTGCGGCGCGGGGAGCGAGGGGGGTCTCTTCGTGCGCTTGAGGCGTTCGTGGAACGGGCGGTGTGTGCCGGGCACGGGGCCAGCCTGGGCGTGCGGTGCCCGGGGAGTCGGGCGCTGAAGCGCCACCCGTGGTCTCGGCTTCTTGGAAGGACAGACGCGAAGTCGATAAGGACACTGGTCTCGAGGCGTTCTGAGGAGTGCGGGTCTCCCTCTTTTCGAGGCTACGTTCCGTTGGGGTTTTCACGAAGCCTGTTGTGGGCCTGAAGCTCAGGCCGGTTCAGGGGAAGTGGCCCTGTCGAGGGGCCACGTAATATTTGTGTGCAGAGGCCAGTGCTTTCCAAAGCCCTTGACTGTGCAGAAGTCTACCTGTTAGGGGTGCAGTGGGGGCTGTCCGGGGAGCGTTGTGAGCACAGGTATGTGCCCCACACTTGAAAGTCTGGCAAAGAAAGCGTGAGGCTGGAGGGTGCTCCGTTCGTTCCCTCCTTGCACAGAAAGTCCTGGAGAGTTGACTTTGGGACAAGTCCTTCCTTTCCTCTGGTCGGTGCGTGTTCGGTGGCCTGGACACTTGGTGAGCAAGACTGACAGGGTGTTTGACGTACTGGACCTCACAGCCTGGTTGGAAAGGACAGACAGGCAGCAACCAATTACCTAGGAGATACGTAAAGGCACTTTCGTGTTGAGTGTTGAGAAATACGGCATTTTACTGTTAGACTTTGTGACTTAGGCAGTGATGTTGAAGCTGAGAGCAGAGGCCTAAAAGACAAGGAGGACTTGTGCGGGAGAGTGTTGGGACAGGGCAAGGGAGGAGGATGGCCTGTCAGAGGAGCTGAAAGAATGCCCTGGAGACTGGGGGCCGCCGCGTAGGGACTGTAGGGTGGGGAAGACAAAACTTTTCCATTGAGGCTGGCGCTTTCTCTAGGTTTTTGGAGACTAAGCGTGGTGATTCAGAACGTGCCTCTGGAGCCAGACTCTGTCAAATGGGTCCTGGCTCTGCCACCTACGGGCTGTGTGAACTTGGGCAAGTTACTGTGCCATTCTGTGTGTCAGTTTCCTGATCTGTAAAACGGGGATGGTTATCATACACACTCCATAGGTGAGTGTAAAGGTGAGAGGATATTTCATATCCGTAGAGTACTTAGAGCAGTGTCTGGCCTTTAGTAGGCGTTAGTAGTGGATGATTAAAGAAATGGGTAAATGCATACCTAAGTATTCAAGGCTTGGAGGCTGTCCCTGGTGAAACGTGTGAACTTGAATGGATTACACCCAACTTTGTTTTGTTTCCTTTGCAGCTTGCAGTTGCTACTGACCGCATCTGCAGCACTGTGGAATTAGAAATAATCTCCCTCGACGAGGCTGCTCTTAGTAAAACCACCTAATGCTGTCCAAATTATCCCAGGGAAATAAAAGCCAGTAGTATAGTAGGGTTAGGCTTATTTAATATGTATTCTTTATATTGGTTTGTTTAGTGTTTGTTGGTAACCTTTTTTTTTTTTTTTTTTTGTCAAAGCTGCTCGGTTAAAAAAAGCAGATTAGCTATGAAAGGGTTCAGACCCAGGGAAAAGTAGAGAGTCGTGTAAGCAGAGCACGCCTTTCCTTGACTCTCTGTCGAGAGCTTTTGTGATTCCAGCTGCTCTCTGCCTCAGACGAGGTGCCCTCTGCGTGTGCAGTCATCTAAACAGTGCAGGGTCTGGGACCGTGGAGAATCCAAGGCAGTATAGTCATGCTTTTGCTTAACGGTGGGGATAAGTTCTGAGGAGTGTGTCATGGTCAGGCAATCTCGAGACTGTGCCGACACCACGGAGTTCCTAAACCTGGATGGCAGAGCCTCCTACACACCTAGGCCATGTGGGACTAATCTGATGGGACCCCCCGTTGTTGACTGAAACGTCCCGATGTAGGGCATGACTGTACTTCCCAACTCCAAGGGCACGGAAGTGTAGCCTGTGGGGCTTTGGAAAAGAACAGAGACGCTCAAGGCCTACTCTGGACCCACTGACTCAGAATCTACTGGGATAGTTCCCGGCTTTAAAGACCAGACGTAGTCCGCCTCTGCAGACATCTCATCAACGGTTTTTCACGCTGGGCTTTCCCTCATCTGAGAAAAAAGGCCAAGAGATTGTGAGGCTCCATAGTTAGTGTTTTAATACATTTGGCGGGACTCAGTGTTTTTCACGTTCTGTGATACTGGGATCTGCATCTGCACTGTAATGTGTTAAACCTTGAAATCTTGTCCAAAAGTCATGTCATTACCTAGAGAATCCTTCTGTGAATTCCAGGCAGATTGCCATCTTTCTGCTTCCGCCTCCTCACCTTGACAATGGGGAGAATAACGGTAACCTACCTTTTGGATGTGAGGATTAAATGAGACAGTTGGTGCAAAGCAGTCGGCACAGGATCTGCACAAAGTGCAGCCTTCAATCAATTATGATGACAGTAGTTTTGATTTCCCTCCAGTCGGAATATAGTTGAGTTGAAGTTAGTGGCTGTGTCACAGCTGTGTCTCAGGCTGGTGTCTGCCGCCCTGAGCTAAGCCATAAAATTCCCTGGAATAACTTTTCAAAAGCCTGTTAGCCTCTTGAGGCTCCTACACTTTTTTATTTTATTTTATTTTATTTTATTTTATTGCAGTAACAGTGGATCCTAAGATGATATAGCTTTCAGATGTACGTTGTAATATATTTTGAATTCTGTGTTGTAGATTACATCGTGTTCACCACCCGAAAACTAATGATAGTCCCGTCACCTCACATGTGAGCCTCATCGCCCCTTTGGCTCTCTCCCCTCCCCCCTCCCCCTATGGTAACCACCAATGCAATCTCCTTTGCTCTGTGCGCGTTTGTCGTTGTTTTTATCTTCTCCTTATGAGTGAGATCACACGGTGTTTGACTTTGTCCCTCTGATTTATTTCACTTCACATGATACCCTCAAGGTCCATCGAAGTTGTCACAAATGGGCGGATCTCATCATTTCTTAGGGCCGAGTGGCATTCCATTGTGTATACATACCACATCTTCTTTATCCATTCTTCCCTTGATGGGCACCTAGGTTGCTTCCAAGTTTTGGCTGTTGTGAATAATGCTGCAGTGAACCCAGGGGTGCATGTGTCTTTCTGCATTGGTGTTTTCAAGTTCTTTGGATGAATAGCCAGCAGTGGGCTAGCTGGATCCTACATATGGTAGATGTGTTCTTAGTTTTCTGAGGATACTCCATACTGCTTTCCATAGTGGCTGCACCAGTCTGCCCTCCCACCAGCAGTGCAGGAGAGTTCCCTTCTCTGCACATCCTCTCCGACACTTGTCTCTTGTCTTGTTAATTAGAGCCATTCTGACCAGAGTAAGGTGACATCTCCTTGTAGTTGTGATTTGCATTTCTCTGATCGCTAAGGATGTTGAGTCCCTTTCCATATGCCTGTTGGCCATCCGTATA